>NC_091216.1:763512-780344 GCF_040958095.1 Procambarus clarkii
CCGCCCTCCTTAGACCCTCACCCCAGCTCGCCCTCCTCGATCGGACCCTCACCCCAGCCCGCCCTCCTCGGACCCTCACCCCAGCCCGCCCTCCTCGGACCCTCACCCCAGCCCGCCCTCCTCGGACCCTCACCCCAGCCCGCCCTCCTCGGACCCTCACCCCAGCCCGCCCTCCTCGGACCCTCACCCCAGCCCGCCCTCCTCGACCCTCACCCCAGCCCGCCCTACTCGGACCCTCACCCCAGCCCGCCCTCCTCGACCCTCACCTCAGTACGCCCTCCTCGGACCCTCACCCCAGCCCGCCCTCCTCGACCCTCACCCCAGCCCGCCCTCCTCGACCCTCACCCCAGCCGGCCCTCCTCGGACCTTCACCTCAGCCCGCCCTCCTCGGCCCCTCACCCCAGCCCGCCCTCCTCGGACCCTCACCCCAGCCCGCCCTCCTCGACCCTCACCCCAGCCCGCCCTCCTCGACCCTCACCCCAGCCCGCCCTCCTCGACCCTCACACCAGCCCGCCCTCCTCGGACCCTCACCCCAGCCCGCCCTCCTCGGACCCTCACCCCAGCTCGCCTTCCTCGACCCTCACCCCAGCCCGCCCTCCTCGGACCCTCACCCCAGCCCGTCCTCCTCGACCCTCACCTCAGCCCCGCCCGCCTCGGACCCTCATCCCAGCCCGCCCTCCTCGGACGCTCACCCCAGCCCGCCTTCCTCGACCCTCACCCCAGCCCGCCCTCCTCGACCCTCACCCCAGCCCGCCCTCCTCGGACCCTCACCCCAGCCCGCCCTCCTCGACCCTCACCCCAGCCCGCCCTCCTCGACCCTCACCCCAGCCCGCCCTCCTCGACCCTCACCCTAGCCTGCCCTCCTCGGACCCTCACCTCAGCCCGCCCTCCTCGGACCCTCACCCCAGCCCGCCCTCCTCGGACCCTCACCCCAGCCCGCCCTCCTCGGACCCTCACCCCAGCCCGCCCTCCTCGGACCCTCACCCCAGCCCGCCCTCCTCGACCCTCACACCAGCCCGCCCTCCTCGGACCTTCACCCCAGCCCGGCCTCCTCGACCCTCACCCCAGCCCGCCCTCCTCGACCCTCACCCCAGCCCGCCCTCCTCGACCCTCACCCTAGCCTGCCCTCCTCGGACCCTCACCCCAGCCCGCCTTCCTCGGACCCTCACCCCAGCCCGCCCTCCTCAGACCTTCACCCCAGCCCGCCCTCCTCGACCCTCACACCAGCCCGCCCTTCTCGGACCCTCACCCCAGCCCGCCTTCCTCGGACCCTCACCCCAGCCCGCCCTCCTCGATCCTCACCCCAGCCCGCCCTCCTCGACCCTCACCCTGCAGCCCGCCCTCCTCGACCCTCACACTAGCCCGCCCTTCTCGGACCCTAACCCCAGCCCTATCTCCCGGACCCTCACCCCAGCCCGCCCTCCTCGGACCTTCACCCCAGCCCGCCCTCCTCAGAAACTCACCCCAGCCCGCCCTCCTCAGACCCTAACCCTAGCCCGCTTTCCTTTGAACCTCACCCCAGCCCGCCCTCCTCGGACCCTCACCCCAGCCCGCCCTCCTCGGACCCTCACCCCAGCCCGCCCTCCTCGGACCCTCACCCCAGCCCGCCCTCCTCGACCCTCACCCCAGCCCGCCCACCTCGACCCTCACCCCAGCCCGCCCTCCTCGACCCTCACCCCAGCCCGCCCTCCTCAACCCTCACCCCAGTCCACCCTATTCGGACCCTCACCCCAGCCCGCCCTCCGGGACCCAAACCCTAGCCCGTCCTCCTGTACTCTCACCCCAGCCTGCCCTCCTCGACCCTCACCCCAGCCCGCCCTCCTCGACCCTCACCCCAGCCCGCCCTCCTCGACCCTCACACCAGCCCGCCCTCCTCGGACCCTCACCCCAGCCCGCCCTCCTCGGACCCTCACCCCAGCCCGCCAACCTCGGACCTTCACCCCAGCTCGCCTTCCTCGACCCTCACCCCAGCCCGCCCTCCTCGGACCCTCACCCCAGCTCGCCTTCCTCGACCCTCACCCCAGCCCGTCCTCCTCGGACCCTCATCCCAGCCCGCCCTTCTCGGACCCTCATCCCAGCCCGCCCTCCTCGGACCCTCACCCCAGCCCTCTTTCCTCGACCCTCACTCCAGCTCGCCTTCCTCGACCTTCACCCCAGCTCGCCCTCCTCGGACCCTCACCCCAGCCCGCCTTCCTCGACCCTCACCCCAGCCCGCCCTCCTCGACCCTCACCCCAGCCCGCCCTCCTCGGACCCTCACCCCAGCCCGCCCTCCTCGACCCTCACCCCAGCCCGCCCTCCTCGACCCTCACCCCAGCCCGCCCTCCTCGACCCTCACCCCAGCCCGCCCTCCTCGACCCTCACCCTAGCCTGCCCTCCTCGGACCCTCACCTCAGCCCGCCCTCCTCGGACCCTCACCCCAGCCCGCCCTCCTCGGACCCTCACCCCAGCCCGCCCTCCTCGGACCCTCACCCCAGCCCGCCCTCCTCGACCCTCACACCAGCCCGCCCTCCTCGGACCTTCACCCCAGCCCACCCTCCTCAGACCTTCACCCCAGACTGCCTTACTCGACCCTCACACCAGCCCGCCCTTCTCGGACCCTCACCCCAGGCCGGGTTCCTCGGACCCTCACACCAGCCCGCCCTCCTCGACCCTCACCCCAGCCCGCCCTCCTCGACCCTCACCCGGCAGCCCGTCCTCCTCGACCCTCATACTAGCCCGCCCTTCTCGGACCCTAACCCCAGCCCTCTCTCCCGAACCCTCACCCCAGCCCGCCCTCCTCGGACCTTCACCCCAGCCCGCCCTCCTCGGAAACTCACCCCAGCTCGCCCTCCTCAGACCCTAACCCTAGCCCGCTTTCCTCTGAACCTCACCCCAGCCCGCCCTCCTCGACCCTCACCCCAGCCCGCCCACCTCGACCCTCACCCCAGCCTGCCCTCCTCGACCCTCACCCCAGCCCGCCCTCCTCGACCCTCACCCCAGCCCGCCCTCTTCGACCCTCACCCCAGCCCGCCAGCCCGCCCTCCTCGGACCTTCACCCCAGTCCGCCCTCCTCAACCCTTACCCCAGTCCACCCTATTCGGACCCTCACCCCAGCCCGCCCTCCGGGACCCAAACCCCAGCCAGTCCTCCTGTACTCTCACCCCAGCCTGCCCTCCTCGGACCCTCACCCCAGCCCGCGCTCATGGGACCCTCACAACAGCCCGCCCTCCTCTGACCCTCACCCCAGCCCGCCCTAGTCGGACCCAAACCCTAGCCCGCCCTCCTCGACTCTCACCCCAGCCCGCCCTTCTTGGACCCAAACCCCAGCCGGCCCACCTCGACTCTCATCCCAGCCAGCCCTTCACGGACCCTAACCCCAGCCCACGCTCCTCGGACCCTCACCCCTGCCCACCCTACTCGGACCCTCACCTCAGCCCCGCCCGCCTCGGACCCTCACCCCAGCCAACCCTCCTCGACCCGCACCCCAGCCAACCCTCCTCGGACCCTCACCCCAGCCAGCCCTCTTCGGACCCTCACCCCAGCCAACCCTCCTCGGACCCTCACCCCAGCCAACCATCCTCGACCCTCACCCCAGCCAACCCTCCTCGACCCTCACCCCAGCCAACCCTCCTCGGACCCTCACCCTAGCGAGCCCTCCTCGACCCTCACACCAGCCCGCCCTCCACGGACCCTCACCCCAGCCAACCCTCCTCGACCCTCACACCAGCCAACCCTCCTCGACCCTCACACCAGCCCGCCATCCACGGACCCTCACCCCAGCCAGCCCTCTTCGGACCCTCACCCCAGCCAACCCTCCTCGGACCCTCACCCCAGCCAACCCTCCTCGACTCTCACACCAGCCCGCCCTCCTCGGACCCTCACCCCAGCCAGCCCTCTTCGGACCCTTACCCCAGCCAACCCGCCTCGGACCCTCACCCCAGCCAACCCTCCTCGGACCCTCACCCCAGCCAACCCTCCTCGGACCCTCACCCCAGCCAACCCTCCTCGACCCTCACACCAGCCCGCCCTCTTCGGACCCTCACCCCAGCCAGCCCTCTTCGGACCCTCAACCCAGCCAACCCTCCTCGGACCCTCACCCCAGCCAACCCTCCTCGGACCCTCACCCCAGCCAACCCTCCTCGGACCCTCACCCCAGCCAACCCTCCTCGGACCCTCACCCCAGCCAACCCTCCTCGGACCCTCACCCCACCCCGGCCTCCACCGACCCTCTCCCTAGCCCGCCCTCCTCGGACCCTCACCCCAGCCCGCTCTCCACCAACCCTCTCCCCAGCCCGCGCTCCTCATACCTTCACCCCAACCCGCCCTCCTCGAACCTCACCCCAGCCCGCCCTCCTCGAACCTTCACCCCAGCCCGCCCTCCTCGGACCCTCACCCCAGCCCGCCCTCCTCGGCCCCTCACCCCAGCCCTCCCTCCTCGGACCCTCACCCCAGCCCGCCCTCCTCGGACCCTCACCCCAGCCCGCCCTCCTCGACCCTCACCCCAACCCGCCCTCCTCGACCCTCACCCCAGCCCGCTCTCCTCGACCCTCACCTCAGCCCGATCTTCCCGGACCCTCACCCCAGCCCGCCCTCCTCGGACCCTCACCCCAGCCCGCCCTCCTCGACCCTCACCCCAGCCCGCCCTCCTCGGACCCTATCCCCAGCCCGCCCTCCTCAGACCTTCACCTCAGCCCGCCCTCCTCGGACCCTCACCCCAGCCCGCCCTCCTCGACCCTCACCCCAGCCCGCCCTCCTCGGACCCTCACCCCAGCCCGCCCTCCTCGACCCCCACCCCAGCCCGCCCTCCTCGACCCTCACCCTAGCCTGCCGTCCTCGGACCCTCACCTCAGCCCGCCCTCCTCGGACCCTCACCCCAGCCCGCCCTCCTAGGACCCTCACCCCAGCCCGCCCTCCTCGACCCCCACCCCAGCCCGCCCTCCTCGACCCTCACCCTAGCCTGCCGTCCTCGGACCCTCACCTCAGCCCGCCCTCCTCGGACCCTCACCCCAGCCCGCCCTCCTCGGACCCTCACCCCAGCCCGCCCACCTCGACCCTCACACCAGCCCGCCCTCCTCGGACCTTCACCCCAGCCCGCCCTCCTCGACCCTTACCCCAGCTCGCCCTCCTCGACCCTCACCCCAGCCCACCCTCCTCAGACCTTCACCCCAGACCGCCTTCCTCGACCCTCACACCAGCCCGCCCTTCTCGGACCCTCACCCCAGGCCGGGTTCCTCGGACCTCACACCAGCCCGCCCTCCTCGACCCTCACCCCAGCCCGCCCTCCTCGACCCTCACCCTGCAGCCCGTCCTCCTCGACCCTCATACTAGCCCGCCCTTCTCGGACCCTAACCCCAGCCCTCTCTCCCGAACCCTCACCCCAGCCCGCCCTCCTCGGACCTTCACCCCAGCCCGCCCTCTTCGGAAACTCACCCCAGCCCGCCCTCCTCAGACCCTAACCCTAGCCCGCTTTCCTCTGAACCTCACCCCAGCCCGCCCTCCTCGACCCTCACCCAAACCCGCCAACCTCGACCCTCATCCCAGCCTGCCCTCCTCGACCCTCACCCCAGCCCGCCCTACTCGACCTTCACCCCACCCCGCCCTCCTCGACCCTCACCCCAGCCGGCCATCCTCGGACCTTCACCTCAGCCCGCCCTCCTCGGCCCCTCACCCCAGCCCGCCCTCCTCGGACCCTCACCCCAGCCCGCCCTCCTCGACCCTCACCCCAGCCCGCCCTCCTCGGACCCTCACCCCAGCTCGCCTTCCTCGACCCTCACCCCAGCCCGTCCTCCTCGACCCTCACCTCAGCCCCGCCCGCCTCGGACCCTCATCCCAGCCCGCCCTCCTCGGACGCTCACCCCAGCGCGCCTTCCTCGACCCTCACCCCAGCCCGCCCTCCTCGACCCTCACCCCAGCCCGCCCTCCTCGGACCCTCACCCGAGCCCGCCCTCCTCGACCCTCACCCCAGCCCGCCCTCCTCGACCCTCACCCCAGCCCGCCCTCCTCGACCCTCACCCTAGCCTGCCCTCCTCGGACCCTCACCTCAGCCCGCCCTCCTCGGACCCTCACCCCAGCCCGCCCTCCTCGGACCCTCACCCCAGCCCGCCCTCCTCGGACCCTCACCCCAGCCCGCCCTCCTCGGACCCTCACCCCAGCCCGCCCTCCTCGACCCTCACACCAGCCCGCCCTCCTCGACCCTCACACCAGCCCGCCCTCCTCGGACCTTCACCCCAGCCCGGCCTCCTCGACCCTCACCCCAGCCCGCCCTCCTCGACCCTCACCCCAGGCCGCCCTCCTCGACCCTCACCCTAGCCTGCCCTCCTCGGACCCTCACCCCAGCCCGCCCTCCTCAGACCTTCACCCTGCAGCCCGCCCTCCTCGACCCTCATACTAGCCCGCCCTTCTCGGACCCTAACCCCAGCCCTTTCTCCCGGACCCTCACCCCAGCCCGCCCTCCTCGGACCTTCACCCCAGCCCGCCCTCCTCAGAAACTCACCCCAGCCCGCCCTCCTCAGACCCTAACCCTAGCCCGCTTTCCTTTGAACCTCACCCTAGCCCGCCCTCCTCGGACCCTCACCCCAGCCCGCCCTCCTCGGACCCTCACCCCAGCCCGCCCTCCTCGGACCCTCACTCCAGCCCGCCCTCCTCGACCCTCACCCCAGCCTGCCCACCTCGACCCTCACCCCAGCCCGCCCTCCTCGACCCTCACCCCAGCCCGCCCTCCTCGACCCTCACCCCAGCCCGCCCTCCTCGACCCTCACCCCAGTCCACCCTATTCGGACCCTCACCCCAGCCCGCCCTCCGGGACCCAAACCCTAGCCCGTCCTCCTGTACTCTCACCCCAGCCTGCCCTCCTCGACCCTCACCCCAGCCCGCCCTCCTCGACCCTCACCCCAGCCCGCCCTCCTCGACCCTCACACCAGCCTGCTCTCCTCGGACCCTCACCCCAGCCCGCCCTCCTCGGACCCTCACCCCAGCCCGCCAACCTCGGACCCTCACCCCAGCTCGCCTTCCTCGACCCTCACCCCAGCCCGCCCTCCTCGGGCCCTCACCCCAGCTCGCCTTCCTCGACCCTCACCCCAGCCCGTCCTCCTCGGACCCTCATCCCAGCCCGCCCTCCTCGGACCCTCATCCCAGCCCGCCCTCCTCGGACCCTCACCCCAGCCCTCCTTCCTCGACCCTCACCCCAGCTCGCCTTCCTCGACCTTCACCCCAGCTCGCCCTCCTCGGACCCTCACCCCTGCCCACCTTCCTCGACCCTCACCCCAGCCCGCCCTCCTCGGACCCCTCACCCCAGCCCGCCCTCCTCGACCCTCACCCCAGCCCGCCCTCCTCGGACCCTCACCCCAGCCCGCCCTCCTCGACCCTCACCCCGGCCCGCCCTCCTCGACCCTCACCCTAGCCTGCCCTCCTCGGACCCTCACCTCAGCCCGCCCTCCGCGGACCCTCACCCCAGCCCGCCCTCCTCGGACCCTCACCCCAGCCCGCCCTCCTCGGACCCTCACCCCAGCCCGCCCTCCTCGGACCCTCACCCCAGCCCGCCCTCCTCGACCCTCACACCAGCCCGCCCTCCTCGACCCTCACACCAGCCCGCCCTCCTCGGACCTTCACCCCAGCCCGGCCTCCTCGACCCTCACCTCAGCCCGCCCTCCTCGACCCTCACCCCAGCCCGCCCTCCTCGACCCTCACCCTAGCCTGCCCTCCTCGGACCCTCACCCCAGCCCGCCCTCCTCAGACCTTCACCCCAGCCCGCCCTCCTCGACCCTCACACCAGCCCGCCCTTCTCGGACCCTCACCCCAGCCCGCCTTCCTCGGACCCTCACCCCAGCCCGCCCTCCTCGATCCTCACCCCAGCCCGCCCTCCTCGACCCTCACCCTGCAGCCCGCCCTCCTCGACCCTCATACTAGCCCGCCCTTCTCGGACCCTAACCCCAGCCCTATCTCCCGGACCCTCACCCCAGCCCGCCCTCCTCGGACCTTCACCCCAGCCCGCCCTCCTCAGAAACTCACCCCAGCCCGCCCTCCTCAGACCCTAACCCTAGCCCGCTTTCCTTTGAACCTCACCCTAGCCCGCCCTCCTCGGACCCTCACCCCAGCCCGCCCTCCTCGGACCCTCACCCCAGCCCGCCCTCCTCGGACCCTCATCCCAGCCCGCCCTCCTCGACCCTCACCCCAGCCCGCCCACCTCGACCCTCACCCCAGCCCGCCCTCCTCGACCCTCACCCCAGCCCGCCCTCCTCGACCCTCACCCCAGCCCGCCCTCCTCGACCCTCACCCCAGTCCACCCTATTCGGACCCTCACCCCAGCCAGCCCTCTTCGGACCCTCAACCCAGCCAACCCTCCTCGGACCCTCACCCCAGCCAACCCTCCTCGGACCCTCACCCCAGCCAACCCTCCTCGGACCCTCACCCCAGCCAACCCTCCTCGGACCCTCACCCCAGCCAACCCTCCTCGGACCCTCACCCCACCCCGGCCTCCACCGACCCTCTCCCTAGCCCGCCCTCCTCGGACCCTCACCCCAGCCCGCTCTCCACCAACCCTCTCCCCAGCCCGCGCTCCTCATACCTTCACCCCAACCCGCCCTCCTCGAACCTCACCCCAGCCCGCCCTCCTCGAACCTTCACCCCAGCCCGCCCTCCTCGGACCCTCACCCCAGCCCGCCCTCCTCGGACCCTCACCCCAGCCCGCCCTCCTCGGACCCTCACCCCAGCCCGCCCTCCTCGGACCCTCACCCCAGCCCGCCCTCCTCGACCCTCACCCCAACCCGCCCTCCTCGACCCTCACCCCAGCCCGCTCTCCTCGACCCTCACCTCAGCCCGATCTTCCCGGACCCTCACCCCAGCCCGCCCTCCTCGGACCCTCACCCCAGCCCGCCCTCCTCGACCCTCACCCCAGCCCGCCCTCCTCGGACCCTATCCCCAGCCCGCCCTCCTCAGACCTTCACCTCAGCCCGCCCTCCTCGGACCCTCACCCCAGCCCGCCCTCCTCGACCCTCACCCCAGCCCGCCCTCCTCGGACCCTCACCCCAGCCCGCCCTCCTCGACCCCCACCCCAGCCCGCCCTCCTCGACCCTCACCCTAGCCTGCCGTCCTCGGACCCTCACCTCAGCCCGCCCTCCTCGGACCCTCACCCCAGCCCGCCCTCCTCGGACCCTCACCCCAGCCCGCCCTCCTCGACCCCCACCCCAGCCCGCCCTCCTCGACCCTCACCCTAGCCTGCCGTCCTCGGACCCTCACCTCAGCCCGCCCTCCTCGGACCCTCACCCCAGCCCGCCCTCCTCGGACCCTCACCCCAGCCCGCCCACCTCGACCCTCACACCAGCCCGCCCTCCTCGGACCTTCACCCCAGCCCGCCCTCCTCGACCCTTACCCCAGCCCGCCCTCCTCGACCCTCACCCCAGCCCACCCTCCTCAGACCTTCACCCCAGACCGCCTTCCTCGACCCTCACACCAGCCCGCCCTCCTCGACCCTCACCCCAGCCCGCCCTCCTCGACCATCACCCTGCAGCCCGTCCTCCTCGACCCTCATACTAGCCCGCCCTTCTCGGACCCTAACCCCAGCCCTCTCTCCCGAACCCTCACCCCAGCCCGCCCTCCTCGACCCTCACCCTAGCCTGCCCTCCTCGGACCCTCACCTCAGCCCGCCCTCCGCGGACCCTCACCCCAGCCCGCCCTCCTCGGACCCTCACCCCAGCCCGCCCTCCTCGGACCCTCACCCCAGCCCGCCCTCCTCGGACCCTCACCCCAGCCCGCCCTCCTCGACCCTCACACCAGCCCGCCCTCCTCGACCCTCACACCAGCCCGCCCTCCTCGGACCTTCACCCCAGCCCGGCCTCCTCGACCCTCACCTCAGCCCGCCCTCCTCGACCCTCACCCCAGCCCGCCCTCCTCGACCCTCACCCTAGCCTGCCCTCCTCGGACCCTCACCCCAGCCCGCCCTCCTCAGACCTTCACCCCAGCCCGCCCTCCTCGACCCTCACACCAGCCCGCCCTTCTCGGACCCTCACCCCAGCCCGCCTTCCTCGGACCCTCACCCCAGCCCGCCCTCCTCGATCCTCACCCCAGCCCGCCCTCCTCGACCCTCACCCTGCAGCCCGCCCTCCTCGACCCTCATACTAGCCCGCCCTTCTCGGACCCTAACCCCAGCCCTATCTCCCGGACCCTCACCCCAGCCCGCCCTCCTCGGACCTTCACCCCAGCCCGCCCTCCTCAGAAACTCACCCCAGCCCGCCCTCCTCAGACCCTAACCCTAGCCCGCTTTCCTTTGAACCTCACCCTAGCCCGCCCTCCTCGGACCCTCACCCCAGCCCGCCCTCCTCGGACCCTCACCCCAGCCCGCCCTCCTCGGACCCTCACCCCAGCCCGCCCTCCTCGACCCTCACCCCAGCCCGCCCACCTCGACCCTCACCCCAGCCCGCCCTCCTCGACCCTCACCCCAGCCCGCCCTCCTCGACCCTCACCCCAGCCCGCCCTCCTCGACCCTCACCCCAGTCCACCCTATTCGGACCCTAACCCCAGCCCGCCCTCCGGGACCCAAACCCTAGCCCGTCCTCCTGTACTCTCACCCCAGCCTGCCCTCCTCGACCCTCACCCCAGCCCGCCCTACTCGACCCTCACCCCAGCCCGCCCTCCTCGACCCTCACACCAGCCCGCCCTCCTCGGACCCTCACCCCAGCCCGCCCTCCTCGGACCCTCACCCCAGCCCGCCAACCTCGGACCCTCACCCCAGCTCGCCTTCCTCGACCCTCACCCCAGCCCGCCCTCCTCGGGCCCTCACCCCAGCTCGCCTTCGTCGACCCTCACCCCAGCCCGTCCTCCTCGGACCCTCATCCCAGCCCGCCCTCCTCGGACCCTCACCCCAGCCCTCCTTCCTCGACCCTCACCCCAGCTCGCCTTCCTCGACCTTCACCCCAGCTCGCCCTCCTCGGACCCTCACCCCTGCCCGCCTTCCTCGACCATCACCCCAGCCCGCCCTCCTCGACCCTCACCCCAGCCCGCCCTCCTCGGACCCTCACCCCAGCCCGCCCTCCTCGACCCTCACCCCAGCCCGCCCTCCTCGGACCCTCACCCCAGCCCGCCCTCCTCGACCCTCACCCCAGCCCGCCCTCCTCGACCCTCACCCCAGCCCGCCCTCCTCGACCCTCACCCTAGCCTGCCCTCCTCGGACCCTCACCTCAGCCCGCCCTCCTCGGACCCTCACCCCAGCCCGCCCTCCTCGGACCCTCACCCCAGCCCGCCCTCCTCGGACCCTCACCCCAGCCCGCCCTCCTCGGACCCTCACCCCAGCCCGCCCTCCTCGACCCTCACACCAGCCCGCCCTCCTCGACCCTCACACCAGCCCGCCCTCCTCGGACCTTCACCCCAGCCCGGCCTCCTCGACCCTCACGTACCCCAGCCCGCCCTCCTCGACCCTCAACCCAGCCCGCCCTCCTCGACCCTCACCCTAGCCTGCCCTCCTCGAACCCTCACCCCAGCCCGCCCTCCTCAGATCTTCACCCCAGCCCGCCCTCCTCGACCCTCACACCAGCCCGCCCTTCTCGGACCCTCACCCCAGCCCGCTTTCCTCGGACCCTCACCCCAGCCCGCCCTCCTCGATCCTCACCCCAGCCCGCCCTCCTCGACCCTCACCCTGCAGCCCGCCCTCCTCGACCCTCATACTAGCCCGCCCTTCTCGGACCCTAACCCCAGCCCTATCTCACGGACCCTCACCCCAGCCCGCCCTCCTCGGACCTTCACCCCAGCCCGCCCTCCTCAGAAACTCACCCCAGCCCGCCCTCCTCAGACCCTAACCCTAGCCCGCTTTCCTTTGAACCTCACCCTAGCCCGCCCTCCTCGGACCCTCACCCCAGCCCGCCCTCCTCGGACCGTCACCCCAGCCCGCCCTCCTCGGACCCTCACCCCAGCCCGCCCTCCTCGACCCTCACCCCAGCCCGCCCACCTCGACCCTCACCCCAGCCCGCAATCCTCGACCCTCACCCCAGCCCGCCCTCCTCGACCCTCACCCCAGCCCGCCCTCCTCGACCCTCACCACAGTCCACCCTATTCGGACCCTCACCCTAGCCCGCCCTCCGGGACCCAAACCCTAGCCCGTCCTCCTGTACTCTCACCCCAGCCTGCCCTCCTCGACCCTCACCCCAGCCCGCCCTCCTCGACCCTCACCCCAGCCCGCCCTCCTCGACCCTCACCCCAGCCCGCCCTCCTCGGACCCTCACCCCAGCCCGCCAACCTCGGACCCTCACCCCAGCTCGCCTTCCTCGACCCTCACCCCAGCCCGCCCTCCTCGGGCCCTCACCCCAGCTCGCCTTCCTAGACCCTCACCCCAGCCCGTCCTCCTCGGACCCTCATCCCAGCCCGCCCTCCTCGGACCCTCATCCCAGCCCGCCCTCCTCGGACCCTCACCCCAGCCCTCCTTCCTCGACCCTCACCCCAGCTCGCCTTCCTCGACCTTCACCCCAGCTCGCCCTCCTCGGACCCTCACCCCTGCCCGCCTTCCTCGACCCTCACCCCAGCCCGCCCTCCTCGACCCTCACCCCAGCCCGCCCTCCTCGGACCCTCACCCCAGCCCGCCCTCCTCGACCCTCACCCCAGCCCGCCCTCCTCGACCCCCACCCCAGCCCGCCCTCCTCGACCCTCACCCTAGCCTGCCTTCCTCGGACCCTCACCTCAGCCCGCCCTCCTCAGACCCTCACCCCAGCCCGCCCTCCTCGACCCCCACCCCAGCCCGCCCTCCTCGACCCTCACCCTAGCCTGCCGTCCTCGGACCCTCACCTCAGCTCGCCCTCCTCGGACCCTCACCCCAGCCCGCCCTCCTCGGACCCTCACCCCAGCCCGCCCACCTCGACCCTCACCCCAGCCCTCCCTCCTCGACCCTCACCCCAGCCCGCCCTCCTCGACCCTCACCCCAGCCCGCCCTCCTCGACCCTCACCCCAGTCCACCCTATTCGGACCCTCACCCCAGCCCGCCCTCCGGGACCCAAACCCTAGCCCGTCCTCCTGTACTCTCACCCCAGCCTGCCCTCCTCGACCCTCACCCCAGCCCGCCCTCCTCGACCCTCACCCCAGCCCGCCCTCCTCGACCCTCACACCAGCCCGCCCTCCTCGGACCCTCACCCCAGCCTGCCCTCCACGGACCCTCACCCCAGCCCGCCAACCTCGGACCCTCACCCCAGCTCGCCTTCCTCGACCCTCACCCCAGCCCGCCCTCCTCGGGCCCTCACCCCAGCTCGCCTTCCTCGACCCTCACCCCAGCCCGTCCTCCTCGGACCCTCATCCCAGCCCGCCCTCCTCGGACCCTCATCCCAGCCCGCCCTCCTCGGACCCTCATCCCAGCCCGCCCTCCTCGGACCCTCACCCCAGCCCTCCTTCCTCGACCCTCACCCCAGCTCGCCTTCCTTGACCTTCACCCCAGCTCGCCCTCCTCGGACCCTCACCCCTGCCCGCCTTCCTCGACCCTCACCCCAGCCCGCCCTCCTCGACCCTCACCCCAGCCCGCCCTCCTCGGACCCTCACCCCAGCCCGCCCTCCTCGACCCTCACCCCAGCCCGCCCTCCTCGACCCCCACCCCAGCCCGCCCTCCTCGACCCTCACCCTAGCCTGCCGTCCTCGGACCCTCACCTCAGCCCGCCCTCCTCGGACCCTCACCCCAGCCCGCCCTCCTCGGACCCTCACCCCAGCCCGCCCTCCTCGACCCCCACCCCAGCCCGCCCTCCTCGACCCTCACCCTAGCCTGCCGTCCTCGGACCCTCACCTCAGCCCGCCCTCCTCGGACCCTCACCCCAGCCCGCCCTCCTCGGACCCTCACCCCAGCCCGCCCTCCTCGACCCTCACACCAGCCCGCCCTCCTCGGACCTTCACCCCAGCCCGCCCTCCTCGACCCTTACCCCAGCCCGCCCTCCTCGACCCTCACCCCAGCCCACCCTCCTCAGACCTTCACCCCAGACCGCCTTCCTCGACCCTCACACCAGCCCGCCCTTCTCGGACCCTCACCCCAGGCCGGGTTCCTCGGACCCTCACACCAGCCCGCCCTCCTCGACCCTCACCCCAGCCCGCCCTCCTCGACCCTCACCCTGCAGCCCGTCCTCCTCGACCTTCATACTAGCCCGCCCTTCTCGGACCCTAACCCCAGCCCTCTCTCCCGAACCCTCACCCCAGCCCGCCCTCCTCGGACCTTCACCCCAGCCCGCCCTCCTCGGAAACTCACCCCAGCCCGCCCTCCTCAGACCCTAACCCTAGCCCGCTTTCCTCTGAACCTCACCCCAGCCCGCCCTCCTCGACCCTCACCCCAACCCGCCCACCTCGACCCTCATCCCAGCCTGCCCTCCTCGACCCTCACCCCAGCCCGCCCTCCTCGACCCTCACCCCACCCCGCCCTCCTCGACCCTCACCCCAGCCGGCCATCCTCGGACCTTCACCTCAGCCCGCCCTCCTCGGCCCCTCACCCCAGCCCGCCCTCCTCGGACCCTCACCCCAGCCCGCCCTCCTCGACCCTCACCCCAGCCCGCCCTCCTCGGACCCTCACCCCAGCTCGCCTTCCTCGACCCTCACCCCAGCCCGTCCTCCTCGACCCTCACCTCAGCCCCGCCCGCCTCGGACCCTCATCCCAGCCCGCCCTCCTCGGACGCTCACCCCAGCCCGCCTTCCTCGACCCTCACCCCAGCCCGCCTTCCTCGACCCTCACCCCAGCTCGCCCTCCTCGACCCTCACCCCAGCCCGCCCTCCTCGGACCCTCACCCCAGCCCGCCCTCCTCGACCCTCACCCCAGCCCGCCCTCCTCGACCCTCACCCCAGCCCGCCCTCCTCGACCCTCACCCTAGCCTGCCCTCTTCGGACCCTCACCTCAGCCCGCCCTCCTCGGACCCTCACCCCAGCCCGCCCTCCTCGGACCCTCACCCCAGCCCGCCCTCCTCGGACCCTCACCCCAGCCCGCCCTCCTCGGACCCTCACCCCAGCCCGCCTTCCTCGGACCCTCACCCCAGCCCGCCCTCCTCGACCCTCACACCAGCCCGCCCTCCTCGACCCTCACACCAGCCCGCCCTCCTCGGACCTTCACCCCAGCCCGGCCTCCTCGACCCTCACCCCAGCCCGCCCTCCTCGACCCTCACCCCAGCCCGCCCTCCTCGACCCTCACCCCAGCCCGCCCTCCTCAGACCTTCACCCTGCAGCCCGCCCTCCTCAGACCTTCACCCTGCAGCCCGCCCTCCTCGACCCTCATACTAGCCCGCCCTTCTCGGACCCTAACCCCAGCCCTATCTCCCGGACCCTCACCCCAGCCCGCCCTCCTCGGACCTTCACCCCAGCCCGCCCTCCTCAGAAACTCACCCCAGCCCGCCCTCCTCAGACCCTAACCCTAGCCCGCTTTCCTTTGAACCTCACCCTAGCCCGCCCTCCTCGGACCCTCACCCCAGCCCGCCCTCCTCGGACCCTCACCCCAGCCCGCCCTCCTCGGACCCTCACCCCAGCCCGCCCTCCTCGACCCTCACCCCAGCCCGCCCACCTCGACCCTCACCCCAGCCCGCCCTCCTCGACCCTCACCCCAGCCCGCCCTCCTCGACCCTCACCCCAGCCCGCCCTCCTCGACCCTCACCCCAGTCCACCCTATTCGGACCCTCACCCCAGCCCGCCCTCCGGGACCCAAACCCTAGCCCGTCCTCCTGTACTCTCACCCCAGCTTGCCCTCCTCGACCCTCACCCCAGCCCGCCCTCCTCGACCCTCACCCCAGCCCGCCCTCCTCGACCCTCACACCAGCCCGCCCTCCTCGGACCCTCACCCCAGCCCGCCAACCTCGGACCCTCACCCCAGCTCGCCTTCCTCGACCCTCACCCCAGCCCGTCCTCCTCGGACCCTCATCCCAGCCCGCCCTCCTCGGACCCTCATCCCAGCCCGCCCTCCTCGACCCTCACCCTAGCCTGCCGTCCTCGGACCCTCACCTCAGCTCGCCCTCCTCGGACCCTCACCCCAGCCCGCCCTCCTCGGACCCTCACCCCAGCCCGCCCACCTCGACCCTCACCCCAGCCCTCCCTCCTCGACCCTCACCCCAGCCCGCCCTCCTCGACCCTCACCCCAGCCCGCCCTCCTCGACCCTCACCCCAGTCCACCCTATTCGGACCCTCACCCCAGCCCGCCCTCCGGGACCCAAACCCTAGCCCGTCCTCCTGTACTCTCACCCCAGCCTGCCCTCCTCGACCCTCACCCCAGCCCGCCCTCCTCGACCCTCACCCCAGCCCGCCCTCCTCGACCCTCACACCAGCCCGCCCTCCTCGGACCCTCACCCCAGCCTGCCCTCCACGGACCCTCACCCCAGCCCGCCAACCTCGGACCCTCACCCCAGCTCGCCTTCCTCGACCCTCACCCCAGCCCGCCCTCCTCGGGCCCTCACCCCAGCTCGCCTTCCTCGACCCTCACCCCAGCCCGTCCTCCTCGGACCCTCATCCCAGCCCGCCCTCCTCGGACCCTCATCCCAGCTCGCCCTCCTCGGACCCTCACCCCAGCCCTCCTTCCTCGACCCTCACCCCAGCTCGCCTTCCTTGACCTTCACCCCAGCTCGCCCTCCTCGGACCCTCACCCCTGCCCGCCTTCCTCGACCCTCACCCCAGCCCGCCCTCCTCGACCCTCACCCCAGCCCGCCCTCCTCGAACCCTCACCCCAGCCCGCCCTCCTCGACCCTCACCCCAGCCCGCCCTCCTCGACCCCCACCCCAGCCCGCCCTCCTCGACCCTCACCCTAGCCTGCCGTCCTCGGACCCTCACCTCAGCCCGCCCTCCTCGGACCCTCACCCCAGCCCGCCCTCCTCGGACCCTCACCCCAGCCCGCCCTCCTCGACCCCCACCCCAGCCCGCCCTCCTCGACCCTCACCCT
>NC_091216.1:780844-798909 GCF_040958095.1 Procambarus clarkii
AGGTTAGGTCAGGTCAGGTCAGGTCAGGTCAGGTCAGGTCAGGTCAGGTCAGGTCAGGTCAGGTCAGGTCAGGTCAGGTCAGGTCAGGTCAGGTTAGGTTAGGTTAGGTTAGGTTAGGTTAGGTTAGGTTAGGTTAGGTTAGGTTAGTGTCGGAAAATCCGACACCATTTAATAATCATACAGATAATAGCTGTATTACCAACAAGTTACCCATAGAAAACGTAACTTGTAGTGGAATTACCATCTAAAGAAAACGGGATATCATCACCACATACTATTATAATTCACCACCTATTATGGTGGGAATTATTCTTAAATACATTAGTCTTTGGACTTTACCATCACAAAAACATCTCATATAAATTAACTTAATTATCAATATTAAAGTAGAGTAAATGTGACCCTTCTATCACGTTCTGAAATCTGGACAATGTAAGCCAGGCGTCAGAGGGAGGAAGGGGCAGCTATTGTTATTGAGACCAGAGGCTCACACGGGAGCAAATTCGGCTCCTGTTAAATTTACTTGGACGTAGTGTTATGGAACCCAAAGGTGTACCATTGTCAACACGTTGTCTACAAATACAAGTTAAGTGTCTATCCGAAACCCGTTTATCATTCATTTATGGCCATTAATGTCAGGATATAGGGTTAGCCGGTTAGAACGCGAAATCGCCTCATACTAAAGGTAATTAAGCCAGGTCTTTAATGTTCCATGTATTGTATAGTGTTTTCTCTGATATAGCTTGTCATATATAGGATTCTGGCTTCACAGCTAGCGCACTTTTGACAGGTCAAGACGAGGATGCAAGATTATGTGCACCAGTTACTGGGTGATATGGAAGCTACCTCAAAGAGGATAATTTGGTGTCTACACCCTAGTTATACCTGGTGGACTAACCTGCTGTACTATAAGATAAGGAACCTCTTCAATGTATGTAGTTACTGTAGTTTGATTGGCTGCATATATATAAATATAAACCCCCCCTAATGTGTAGAGGATCGATTTGTGAGATTAAGAGATTATTGCAGAAATACAGTCCACTTATCATTATACAAATTGCTATCGAAGTATATAAATTAACGTAAATATAAATTCATATAAATTAAATAAATATAAATCTCACAGGTCGGTTCCCACATTATTTGGTCATCTTCGAACCGGATGACGGATTATTTGATTCTTTGAACCCACATTTGGTCATCTTAGTACCGGATGAACCAGTTAACCAGTGGATTCATTAAATATACTAGTGCAGTGTTATTTAAACAAAGCCAGTCAAAGACAGCGGCGAAGCCTCGTGGGAGCTCAGGAGCCTCCCTCAGTTCAGATCTGCCTCATCAGCGGTTTCATGCACACCCACAGATATTTGGTGGCGTGTTATTCTGTGAAATGACAGCGCTAATATAGAAACCAGCCAAATTAGTGACTGTGTCGCGAGATTGTTCACGGATTTCGTGGTGTTACATTTCGCGAGAGATTATCTACGAATTTTGTGGAGTTTATTTCGCGAGGTCACTAATAATATTTAATACTTCTTGATAATATTAGAAGTTTCATAGAGGCTAATTAAGAGGCTATTATCAATAATTGTGTATATTATTTCTCCAAAATAGAGAATCATTTAATATATTGCACTAGTGATCACAGTATAATATTTACTAATTGCCAACCCACAACAGGGTAGGATATTTACCATTGACTAGTTGAACTATTATTGCTCATCCTAGTCCCATTATTACCATAGTCAGTTGTACTATATTGAATAACCTAACACCATTAATGAATGGTCCAGACCCTATTTTGGGTGTAATTTTTATCAACTCGAATTGAGTTGTATATATAATAATTTACTTATGATCATTACACCTTTGAGTGATTAATTAGTGTCTCTTCCATCCTAGGGTGATATAGAAGAGCTAACCTAAAGGTACTTCCAGTGACACTGGTTTATCACTCAAATCATTAGTGTGTATGATTGTATATATATAATGTGTATTAATTTTAAGTGCTAACCTCTAGTAGAGGTAGGATTATTGCCTAGTGAGTTCAGAATTTACCCTAGGCTACCATTAGTGTTTGTTCAGTATTATGAGCAGCCCAAGTACAAGTCCCACAAGGCTTCACCAACGAGCCAGTATGGATAATGCAGGGAGAATGAAAAGAACCCTTGCAGGTCTTAAAGGCCACTTAACAAGACAGATCAAGAAATGTGAAGATTTGTCACAACAATCAACAGTTGATTATGCTGACCTGGAAAGCTATTATCAAGCAGCTGCAGGTAAATTTGAGCAAATCAAATGCCAAATGGCTGTCCTTGTGGGGACAGACTACTACCATCAATTCATTGGTAGCCCTACTAAATATCAGGGTATAACCATGTTAAACTCTGCAGGAGGTAAATTACTCTCAGGGCCAGTATCAAGCCTGAGGAGACCTATGCCTGCAGATAAACAATACCAATAGAAATCTGAATTTGTCAGCTGATTATATTTCTCCAGTAGCATTATACTAAGGAGATTACAGCTGACTATAGTAACAGAGGTTGATGTTAGTATCATCATTTAAAGCTGAAGATGAGTTCATGGGGCCTCAGTGGCAAATCAGTGAACAGTAGCCTAAAACAGCTACAAGTCACTGCGACCAATGTCACTGAACCCACTGCAGTCTCAGAACCATACTTTACTTTAATGATGAGCTATTCAATCCTCTGAATCAATTAATTAAATTAAACCCCAGTAAATCTGATGACTGATTTGATACATTTATTATTTAATCAAGATGTATTCCATGGGCCTCAGTGTTTATATATCAGTGACCAGTTACCCGAAGAAACTTCAAGTTATATCTATGTCACTGATCTCACTGCAATCCCTGAATCATACTTGACTGTAGTACTTGATCACATACAGTCTTCTGGGTTAAATAATAAGTAATTAGGCTTGAATATTAGCCTTTCAAGAGTTGACAGGGAAATGAAATCGCATTAGACTTCTAACCCCTGCAACTCTAGTACGGGACATCCGTCCTGTACGAACAGACACACAAATGTGTGATTACTAACTACTAACATCAAATTAATCTGATAATTCGAAGGAGGAGTATCGGTGTTCGTCTGTTCTAATTAGGACTTCGACCCGTGAGCAGCCCCCTGGGGAATTATGTCGGAAAATCCGACACCATTTAATAATCATACAGATAATAGCTGTATTACCAACAAGTTACCCATAGAAAACGTAACTTGTAGTGGAATTACCATCTAAAGAAAACAGGATATCATCACCACATACTATTATAATTCACCACCTATTATGGTGGGAATTATTCTTAAATACATTAGTCTTTGGACTTTACCATCACAAAAACATCTCATATAAATTAACTTAATTATCAATATTAAAGTAGAGTAAATGTGACCCTTCTATCACGTTCTGAAATCTGGACAATGTAAGCCAGGCGTCAGAGGGAGGAAGGGGCAGCTATTGTTATTGAGACCAGAGGCTCACACGGGAGCAAATTCGGCTCCTGTTAAATTTACTTGGACGTAGTGTTATGGAACCCAAAGGTGTACCATTGTCAACACGTTGTCTACAAATACAAGTTAAGTGTCTATCCGAAACCCGTTTATCATTCATTTATGGCCATTAATGTCAGGATATAGGGTTAGCCGGTTAGAACGCGAAATCGCCTCATACTAAAGGTAATTAAGCCAGGTCTTTAATGTTCCATGTATTGTATAGTGTTTTCTCTGATATAGCTTGTCATATATAGGATTCTGGCTTCACAGCTAGTGCACTTTTGACAGGTCAAGACGAGGATGCAAGATTATGTGCACCAGTTACTGGGTGATATGGAAGCTACCTCAAAGAGGATAATTTGGTGTCTACACCCTAGTTATACCTGGTGGACTAACCTGCTGTACTATAAGATAAGGAACCTCTTCAATGTATGTAGTTACTGTAGTTTGATTGGCTGCATATATATAAATATAAACCCCCCCTAATGTGTAGAGGATCGATTTGTGAGATTAAGAGATTATTGCAGAAATACAGTCCACTTATCATTATACAAATTGCTATCGAAGTATATAAATTAACGTAAATATAAATTCATATAAATTAAATAAATATAAATCTCACAGGTCGGTTCCCACAGTTAGGTTAGGTTAGGTTAGGTTAGGTTAGGTTAGGTTAGGTTAGGTTAGGTTAGGTTAGGTTAGGTTAGGTTAGAGTCGCGGGTGGAGTCTTTATTCCCGTGTTGGGATTGGGGGGAGGTGTGGGCGGCGTTAGGGGCGCGGTTTTTGGCACCACAGCAGCGGGAGTTTTTGTTTCGCATGTTGCATTTGTCGTTGGCGACAAATGACCGGCTGTGCATGCTGGGTTTGCGTGCCTCTGACGCATGTGTCCACTGTGGTTTGCCTGAAACTCAGTTACATGTTTTCTATTTTTGTGAGAGGCTGAGTGGTTTGCTTGATTGGTTTCGTGCTGTGTTGGCCGTGGTTTGTGGGCAGGGATGTCGGGGTGGTTTTTTGCCGTTTTTGTTTTTGTCCTTTCCGCGGGGCTCTCGACGGGTGCGTAATACGCTCTGTCTTCTTGTCGCTGACTATGTGTATTGTGTGTGGGTTGGCCGGAGGGAGGGTTATGGGGTTGATAGGGTTTTGGGGTTTTTGAGGGGACGCTTACGGTTCACCTGGTGGTGGCTGCAGCGTGCTTTTCCGGATGATTTTTGTGGTTGGTTTACTGGTGCGTATGTTCGTGGGGCTGCTTTTGAGTGATTGGTCGTGGGTTGGGCTCGTGGATGTTGGCTGTGGGCTGTGGGTTGGTTGGGTGGGTCTTGTTCCGGTTTGTTTTAGGTCCCCGGTCCTCCGATGGGCCTCCTCGGCGGGGGTTGGGCAGGGTGTGTGTGTGTGTGTGTGTGTGTGTGGTTGTTTTGTTTCTGTTGTGGTTGCTCCTGTTGGTGTGTGTTCGTTTGGGTGTGCTTGTGTGTGGGTGTGGTTTTTATGTTTTCCCTGGCTCCTGCGTGGGCCTTTTTGTTTGCCTTGTATGGGTTTTATGTTTTGTGCATTTTTGTTCTTTATCGTATGTATGCTTATATGCATACATACCTGTCAACCAAAATGTCTTGGTTTTAGGTTAGGTTAGGTTAGGTTAGGTTAGGTTAGGTTAGGTCAGGTCAGGTCAGGTCAGGTCAGGTCAGGTCAGGTCAGGTCAGGTCAGGTCAGGTCAGGTGAGGTGAGGTGAGGTGAGGTGAGGTGAGGTGAGGTGAGGTGAGGTTAGGTTAGGTTAGGTTAGGTCAGGTCAGGTCAGGTCAGGTCAGGTCAGGTCAGGTCAGGTCAGGTCAGGTCAGGTCAGGTCAGGTCAGGTCAGGTCAGGTCAGGTTAGGTTAGGTTAGGTTAGGTTAGGTTAGGTTAGGTTAGGTTAGGTTAGTGTCGGAAAATCCGACACCATTTAATAATCATACAGATAATAGCTGTATTACCAACAAGTTACCCATAGAAAACGTAACTTGTAGTGGAATTACCATCTAAAGAAAACGGGATATCATCACCACATACTATTATAATTCACCACCTATTATGGTGGGAATTATTCTTAAATACATTAGTCTTTGGACTTTACCATCACAAAAACATCTCATATAAATTAACTTAATTATCAATATTAAAGTAGAGTAAATGTGACCCTTCTATCACGTTCTGAAATCTGGACAATGTAAGCCAGGCGTCAGAGGGAGGAAGGGGCAGCTATTGTTATTGAGACCAGAGGCTCACACGGGAGCAAATTCGGCTCCTGTTAAATTTACTTGGACGTAGTGTTATGGAACCCAAAGGTGTACCATTGTCAACACGTTGTCTACAAATACAAGTTAAGTGTCTATCCGAAACCCGTTTATCATTCATTTATGGCCATTAATGTCAGGATATAGGGTTAGCCGGTTAGAACGCGAAATCGCCTCATACTAAAGGTAATTAAGCCAGGTCTTTAATGTTCCATGTATTGTATAGTGTTTTCTCTGATATAGCTTGTCATATATAGGATTCTGGCTTCACAGCTAGCGCACTTTTGACAGGTCAAGACGAGGATGCAAGATTATGTGCACCAGTTACTGGGTGATATGGAAGCTACCTCAAAGAGGATAATTTGGTGTCTACACCCTAGTTATACCTGGTGGACTAACCTGCTGTACTATAAGATAAGGAACCTCTTCAATGTATGTAGTTACTGTAGTTTGATTGGCTGCATATATATAAATATAAACCCCCCCTAATGTGTAGAGGATCGATTTGTGAGATTAAGAGATTATTGCAGAAATACAGTCCACTTATCATTATACAAATTGCTATCGAAGTATATAAATTAACGTAAATATAAATTCATATAAATTAAATAAATATAAATCTCACAGGTCGGTTCCCACAGTTAGGTTAGGTTAGGTTAGGTTAGGTTAGGTTAGGTTAGGTTAGGTTAGGTTAGGTTAGGTTAGAGTCGCGGGTGGAGTCTTTATTCCCGTGTTGGGATTGGGGGGAGGTGTGGGCGGCGTTAGGGGCGCGGTTTTTGGCACCACAGCAGCGGGAGTTTTTGTTTCGCATGTTGCATTTGTCGTTGGCGACAAATGACCGGCTGTGCATGCTGGGTTTGCGTGCCTCTGACGCATGTGTCCACTGTGGTTTGCCTGAAACTCAGTTACATGTTTTCTATTTTTGTGAGAGGCTGAGTGGTTTGCTTGATTGGTTTCGTGCTGTGTTGGCCGTGGTTTGTGGGCAGGGATGTCGGGGTGGTTTTTTGCCGTTTTTGTTTTTGTCCTTTCCGCGGGGCTCTCGACGGGTGCGTAATACGCTCTGTCTTCTTGTCGCTGACTATGTGTATTGTGTGTGGGTTGGCCGGAGGGAGGGTTATGGGGTTGATAGGGTTTTGGGGTTTTTGAGGGGACGCTTACGGTTCACCTGGTGGTGGCTGCAGCGTGCTTTTCCGGATGATTTTTGTGGTTGGTTTACTGGTGCGTATGTTCGTGGGGCTGCTTTTGAGTGATTGGTCGTGGGTTGGGCTCGTGGATGTTGGCTGTGGGCTGTGGGTTGGTTGGGTGGGTCTTGTTCCGGTTTGTTTTAGGTCCCCGGTCCTCCGATGGGCCTCCTCGGCGGGGGTTGGGCAGGGTGTGTGTGTGTGTGTGTGTGTGTGTGGTTGTTTTGTTTCTGTTGTGGTTGCTCCTGTTGGTGTGTGTTCGTTTGGGTGTGCTTGTGTGTGGGTGTGGTTTTTATGTTTTCCCTGGCTCCTGCGTGGGCCTTTTTGTTTGCCTTGTATGGGTTTTATGTTTTGTGCATTTTTGTTCTTTATCGTATGTATGCTTATATGCATACATACCTGTCAACCAAAATGTCTTGGTTTTAGGTTAGGTTAGGTTAGGTTAGGTTAGGTTAGGTCAGGTCAGGTCAGGTCAGGTCAGGTCAGGTCAGGTCAGGTCAGGTCAGGTCAGGTCAGGTCAGGTCAGGTCAGGTCAGGTCAGGTCAGGTCAGGTGAGGTGAGGTGAGGTGAGGTTAGGTTAGGTTAGGTTAGATTAGGTTAGGTTAGGTCAGGTCAGGTCAGGTCAGGTCAGGTCAGGTCAGGTCAGGTCAGGTCAGGTCAGGTCAGGTCAGGTCAGGTCAGGTCAGGTTAGGTTAGGTTAGGTTAGGTTAGGTTAGGTTAGGTTAGGTTAGTGTCGGAAAATCCGACACCATTTAATAATCATACAGATAATAGCTGTATTACCAACAAGTTACCCATAGAAAACGTAACTTGTAGTGGAATTACCATCTAAAGAAAACGGGATATCATCACCACATACTATTATAATTCACCACCTATTATGGTGGGAATTATTCTTAAATACATTAGTCTTTGGACTTTACCATCACAAAAACATCTCATATAAATTAACTTAATTATCAATATTAAAGTAGAGTAAATGTGACCCTTCTATCACGTTCTGAAATCTGGACAATGTAAGCCAGGCGTCAGAGGGAGGAAGGGGCAGCTATTGTTATTGAGACCAGAGGCTCACACGGGAGCAAATTCGGCTCCTGTTAAATTTACTTGGACGTAGTGTTATGGAACCCAAAGGTGTACCATTGTCAACACGTTGTCTACAAATACAAGTTAAGTGTCTATCCGAAACCCGTTTATCATTCATTTATGGCCATTAATGTCAGGATATAGGGTTAGCCGGTTAGAACGCGAAATCGCCTCATACTAAAGGTAATTAAGCCAGGTCTTTAATGTTCCATGTATTGTATAGTGTTTTCTCTGATATAGCTTGTCATATATAGGATTCTGGCTTCACAGCTAGCGCACTTTTGACAGGTCAAGACGAGGATGCAAGATTATGTGCACCAGTTACTGGGTGATATGGAAGCTACCTCAAAGAGGATAATTTGGTGTCTACACCCTAGTTATACCTGGTGGACTAACCTGCTGTACTATAAGATAAGGAACCTCTTCAATGTATGTAGTTACTGTAGTTTGATTGGCTGCATATATATAAATATAAACCCCCCCTAATGTGTAGAGGATCGATTTGTGAGATTAAGAGATTATTGCAGAAATACAGTCCACTTATCATTATACAAATTGCTATCGAAGTATATAAATTAACGTAAATATAAATTCATATAAATTAAATAAATATAAATCTCACAGGTCGGTTCCCACATTATTTGGTCATCTTCGAACCGGATGACGGATTATTTGATTCTTTGAACCCACATTTGGTCATCTTAGTACCGGATGAACCAGTTAACCAGTGGATTCATTAAATATACTAGTGCAGTGTTATTTAAACAAAGCCAGTCAAAGACAGCGGCGAAGCCTCGTGGGAGCTCAGGAGCCTCCCTCAGTTCAGATCTGCCTCATCAGCGGTTTCATGCACACCCACAGATATTTGGTGGCGTGTTATTCTGTGAAATGACAGCGCTAATATAGAAACCAGCCAAATTAGTGACTGTGTCGCGAGATTGTTCACGGATTTCGTGGTGTTACATTTCGCGAGAGATTATCTACGAATTTTGTGGAGTTTATTTCGCGAGGTCACTAATAATATTTAATACTTCTTGATAATATTAGAAGTTTCATAGAGGCTAATTAAGAGGCTATTATCAATAATTGTGTATATTATTTCTCCAAAATAGAGAATCATTTAATATATTGCACTAGTGATCACAGTATAATATTTACTAATTGCCAACCCACAACAGGGTAGGATATTTACCATTGACTAGTTGAACTATTATTGCTCATCCTAGTCCCATTATTACCATAGTCAGTTGTACTATATTGAATAACCTAACACCATTAATGAATGGTCCAGACCCTATTTTGGGTGTAATTTTTATCAACTCGAATTGAGTTGTATATATAATAATTTACTTATGATCATTACACCTTTGAGTGATTAATTAGTGTCTCTTCCATCCTAGGGTGATATAGAAGAGCTAACCTAAAGGTACTTCCAGTGACACTGGTTTATCACTCAAATCATTAGTGTGTATGATTGTATATATATAATGTGTATTAATTTTAAGTGCTAACCTCTAGTAGAGGTAGGATTATTGCCTAGTGAGTTCAGAATTTACCCTAGGCTACCATTAGTGTTTGTTCAGTATTATGAGCAGCCCAAGTACAAGTCCCACAAGGCTTCACCAACGAGCCAGTATGGATAATGCAGGGAGAATGAAAAGAACCCTTGCAGGTCTTAAAGGCCACTTAACAAGACAGATCAAGAAATGTGAAGATTTGTCACAACAATCAACAGTTGATTATGCTGACCTGGAAAGCTATTATCAAGCAGCTGCAGGTAAATTTGAGCAAATCAAATGCCAAATGGCTGTCCTTGTGGGGACAGACTACTACCATCAATTCATTGGTAGCCCTACTAAATATCAGGGTATAACCATGTTAAACTCTGCAGGAGGTAAATTACTCTCAGGGCCAGTATCAAGCCTGAGGAGACCTATGCCTGCAGATAAACAATACCAATAGAAATCTGAATTTGTCAGCTGATTATATTTCTCCAGTAGCATTATACTAAGGAGATTACAGCTGACTATAGTAACAGAGGTTGATGTTAGTATCATCATTTAAAGCTGAAGATGAGTTCATGGGGCCTCAGTGGCAAATCAGTGAACAGTAGCCTAAAACAGCTACAAGTCACTGCGACCAATGTCACTGAACCCACTGCAGTCTCAGAACCATACTTTACTTTAATGATGAGCTATTCAATCCTCTGAATCAATTAATTAAATTAAACCCCAGTAAATCTGATGACTGATTTGATACATTTATTATTTAATCAAGATGTATTCCATGGGCCTCAGTGTTTATATATCAGTGACCAGTTACCCGAAGAAACTTCAAGTTATATCTATGTCACTGATCTCACTGCAATCCCTGAATCATACTTGACTGTAGTACTTGATCACATACAGTCTTCTGGGTTAAATAATAAGTAATTAGGCTTGAATATTAGCCTTTCAAGAGTTGACAGGGAAATGAAATCGCATTAGACTTCTAACCCCTGCAACTCTAGTACGGGACATCCGTCCTGTACGAACAGACACACAAATGTGTGATTACTAACTACTAACATCAAATTAATCTGATAATTCGAAGGAGGAGTATCGGTGTTCGTCTGTTCTAATTAGGACTTCGACCCGTGAGCAGCCCCCTGGGGAATTATGTCGGAAAATCCGACACCATTTAATAATCATACAGATAATAGCTGTATTACCAACAAGTTACCCATAGAAAACGTAACTTGTAGTGGAATTACCATCTAAAGAAAACGGGATATCATCACCACATACTATTATAATTCACCACCTATTATGGTGGGAATTATTCTTAAATACATTAGTCTTTGGACTTTACCATCACAAAAACATCTCATATAAATTAACTTAATTATCAATATTAAAGTAGAGTAAATGTGACCCTTCTATCACGTTCTGAAATCTGGACAATGTAAGCCAGGCGTCAGAGGGAGGAAGGGGCAGCTATTGTTATTGAGACCAGAGGCTCACACGGGAGCAAATTCGGCTCCTGTTAAATTTACTTGGACGTAGTGTTATGGAACCCAAAGGTGTACCATTGTCAACACGTTGTCTACAAATACAAGTTAAGTGTCTATCCGAAACCCGTTTATCATTCATTTATGGCCATTAATGTCAGGATATAGGGTTAGCCGGTTAGAACGCGAAATCGCCTCATACTAAAGGTAATTAAGCCAGGTCTTTAATGTTCCATGTATTGTATAGTGTTTTCTCTGATATAGCTTGTCATATATAGGATTCTGGCTTCACAGCTAGCGCACTTTTGACAGGTCAAGACGAGGATGCAAGATTATGTGCACCAGTTACTGGGTGATATGGAAGCTACCTCAAAGAGGATAATTTGGTGTCTACACCCTAGTTATACCTGGTGGACTAACCTGCTGTACTATAAGATAAGGAACCTCTTCAATGTATGTAGTTACTGTAGTTTGATTGGCTGCATATATATAAATATAAACCCCCCCTAATGTGTAGAGGATCGATTTGTGAGATTAAGAGATTATTGCAGAAATACAGTCCACTTATCATTATACAAATTGCTATCGAAGTATATAAATTAACGTAAATATAAATTCATATAAATTAAATAAATATAAATCTCACAGGTCGGTTCCCACAGTTAGGTTAGGTTAGGTTAGGTTAGGTTAGGTTAGGTTAGGTTAGGTTAGGTTAGGTTAGGTTAGGTTAGGTTAGAGTCGCGGGTGGAGTCTTTATTCCCGTGTTGGGATTGGGGGGAGGTGTGGGCGGCGTTAGGGGCGCGGTTTTTGGCACCACAGCAGCGGGAGTTTTTGTTTCGCATGTTGCATTTGTCGTTGGCGACAAATGACCGGCTGTGCATGCTGGGTTTGCGTGCCTCTGACGCATGTGTCCACTGTGGTTTGCCTGAAACTCAGTTACATGTTTTCTATTTTTGTGAGAGGCTGAGTGGTTTG
This sequence comes from Procambarus clarkii, assembly GCF_040958095.1. Taxonomy (NCBI): domain Eukaryota; kingdom Metazoa; phylum Arthropoda; class Malacostraca; order Decapoda; family Cambaridae; genus Procambarus; species Procambarus clarkii. The sequence continues at coordinate 792,852 of NC_091216.1, forward strand.
CTTGATTGGTTTCGTGCTGTGTTGGCCGTGGTTTGTGGGCAGGGATGTCGGGGTGGTTTTTTGCCGTTTTTGTTTTTGTCCTTTCCGCGGGGCTCCCGACGGGTGCGTAATACGCTCTGTCTTCTTGTCGCTGACTATGTGTATTGTGTGTGGGTTGGCCGGAGGGAGGGTTATGGGGTTGATAGGGTTTTGGGGTTTTTGAGGGGACGCTTACGGTTCACCTGGTGGTGGCTGCAGCGTGCTTTTCCGGATGATTTTTGTGGTTGGTTTACTGGTGCGTATGTTCGTGGGGCTGCTTTTGAGTGATTGGTCGTGGGTTGGGCTCGTGGATGTTGGCTGTGGGCTGTGGGTTGGTTGGGTGGGTCTTGTTCCGGTTTGTTTTAGGTCCCCGGTCCTCCGATGGGCCTCCTCGGCGGGGGTTGGGCAGGGTGTGTGTGTGTGTGTGTGTGTGTGTGGTTGTTTTGTTTCTGTTGTGGTTGCTCCTGTTGGTGTGTGTTCGTTTGGGTGTGCTTGTGTGTGGGTGTGGTTTTTATGTTTTCCCTGGCTCCTGCGTGGGCCTTTTTGTTTGCCTTGTATGGGTTTTATGTTTTGTGCATTTTTGTTCTTTATCGTATGTATGCTTATATGCATACATACCTGTCAACCAAAATGTCTTGGTTTTAGGTTAGGTTAGGTTAGGTTAGGTTAGGTCAGGTCAGGTCAGGTCAGGTCAGGTCAGGTCAGGTCAGGTCAGGTCAGGTCAGGTCAGGTCAGGTCAGGTCAGGTGAGGTGAGGTGAGGTGAGGTGAGGTGAGGTGAGGTGAGGTTAGGTTAGGTTAGGTTAGGTTAGGTTAGGTCAGGTCAGGTCAGGTCAGGTCAGGTCAGGTCAGGTCAGGTCAGGTCAGGTCAGGTCAGGTCAGGTCAGGTCAGGTCAGGTCAGGTCAGGTTAGGTTAGGTTAGGTTAGGTTAGGTTAGGTTAGGTTAGTGTCGGAAAATCCGACACCATTTAATAATCATACAGATAATAGCTGTATTACCAACAAGTTACCCATAGAAAACGTAACTTGTAGTGGAATTACCATCTAAAGAAAACGGGATATCATCACCACATACTATTATAATTCACCACCTATTATGGTGGGAATTATTCTTAAATACATTAGTCTTTGGACTTTACCATCACAAAAACATCTCATATAAATTAACTTAATTATCAATATTAAAGTAGAGTAAATGTGACCCTTCTATCACGTTCTGAAATCTGGACAATGTAAGCCAGGCGTCAGAGGGAGGAAGGGGCAGCTATTGTTATTGAGACCAGAGGCTCACACGGGAGCAAATTCGGCTCCTGTTAAATTTACTTGGACGTAGTGTTATGGAACCCAAAGGTGTACCATTGTCAACACGTTGTCTACAAATACAAGTTAAGTGTCTATCCGAAACCCGTTTATCATTCATTTATGGCCATTAATGTCAGGATATAGGGTTAGCCGGTTAGAACGCGAAATCGCCTCATACTAAAGGTAATTAAGCCAGGTCTTTAATGTTCCATGTATTGTATAGTGTTTTCTCTGATATAGCTTGTCATATATAGGATTCTGGCTTCACAGCTAGCGCACTTTTGACAGGTCAAGACGAGGATGCAAGATTATGTGCACCAGTTACTGGGTGATATGGAAGCTACCTCAAAGAGGATAATTTGGTGTCTACACCCTAGTTATACCTGGTGGACTAACCTGCTGTACTATAAGATAAGGAACCTCTTCAATGTATGTAGTTACTGTAGTTTGATTGGCTGCATATATATAAATATAAACCCCCCCTAATGTGTAGAGGATCGATTTGTGAGATTAAGAGATTATTGCAGAAATACAGTCCACTTATCATTATACAAATTGCTATCGAAGTATATAAATTAACGTAAATATAAATTCATATAAATTAAATAAATATAAATCTCACAGGTCGGTTCCCACATTATTTGGTCATCTTCGAACCGGATGACGGATTATTTGATTCTTTGAACCCACATTTGGTCATCTTAGTACCGGATGAACCAGTTAACCAGTGGATTCATTAAATATACTAGTGCAGTGTTATTTAAACAAAGCCAGTCAAAGACAGCGGCGAAGCCTCGTGGGAGCTCAGGAGCCTCCCTCAGTTCAGATCTGCCTCATCAGCGGTTTCATGCACACCCACAGATATTTGGTGGCGTGTTATTCTGTGAAATGACAGCGCTAATATAGAAACCAGCCAAATTAGTGACTGTGTCGCGAGATTGTTCACGGATTTCGTGGTGTTACATTTCGCGAGAGATTATCTACGAATTTTGTGGAGTTTATTTCGCGAGGTCACTAATAATATTTAATACTTCTTGATAATATTAGAAGTTTCATAGAGGCTAATTAAGAGGCTATTATCAATAATTGTGTATATTATTTCTCCAAAATAGAGAATCATTTAATATATTGCACTAGTGATCACAGTATAATATTTACTAATTGCCAACCCACAACAGGGTAGGATATTTACCACTGACTAGTTGAACTATTATTGCTCATCCTAGTCCCATTATTACCATAGTCAGTTGTACTATATTGAATAACCTAACACCATTAATGAATGGTCCAGACCCTATTTTGGGTGTAATTTTTATCAACTCGAATTGAGTTGTATATATAATAATTTACTTATGATCATTACACCTTTGAGTGATTAATTAGTGTCTCTTCCATCCTAGGGTGATATAGAAGAGCTAACCTAAAGGTACTTCCAGTGACACTGGTTTATCACTCAAATCATTAGTGTGTATGATTGTATATATATAATGTGTATTAATTTTAAGTGCTAACCTCTAGTAGAGGTAGGATTATTGCCTAGTGAGTTCAGAATTTACCCTAGGCTACCATTAGTGTTTGTTCAGTATTATGAGCAGCCCAAGTACAAGTCCCACAAGGCTTCACCAACGAGCCAGTATGGATAATGCAGGGAGAATGAAAAGAACCCTTGCAGGTCTTAAAGGCCACTTAACAAGACAGATCAAGAAATGTGAAGATTTGTCACAACAATCAACAGTTGATTATGCTGACCTGGAAAGCTATTATCAAGCAGCTGCAGGTAAATTTGAGCAAATCAAATGCCAAATGGCTGTCCTTGTGGGGACAGACTACTACCATCAATTCATTGGTAGCCCTACTAAATATCAGGGTATAACCATGTTAAACTCTGCAGGAGGTAAATTACTCTCAGGGCCAGTATCAAGCCTGAGGAGACCTATGCCTGCAGATAAACAATACCAATAGAAATCTGAATTTGTCAGCTGATTATATTTCTCCAGTAGCATTATACTAAGGAGATTACAGCTGACTATAGTAACAGAGGTTGATGTTAGTATCATCATTTAAAGCTGAAGATGAGTTCATGGGGCCTCAGTGGCAAATCAGTGAACAGTAGCCTAAAACAGCTACAAGTCACTGCGACCAATGTCACTGAACCCACTGCAGTCTCAGAACCATACTTTACTTTAATGATGAGCTATTCAATCCTCTGAATCAATTAATTAAATTAAACCCCAGTAAATCTGATGACTGATTTGATACATTTATTATTTAATCAAGATGTATTCCATGGGCCTCAGTGTTTATATATCAGTGACCAGTTACCCGAAGAAACTTCAAGTTATATCTATGTCACTGATCTCACTGCAATCCCTGAATCATACTTGACTGTAGTACTTGATCACATACAGTCTTCTGGGTTAAATAATAAGTAATTAGGCTTGAATATTAGCCTTTCAAGAGTTGACAGGGAAATGAAATCGCATTAGACTTCTAACCCCTGCAACTCTAGTACGGGACATCCGTCCTGTACGAACAGACACACAAATGTGTGATTACTAACTACTAACATCAAATTAATCTGATAATTCGAAGGAGGAGTATCGGTGTTCGTCTGTTCTAATTAGGACTTCGACCCGTGAGCAGCCCCCTGGGGAATTATGTCGGAAAATCCGACACCATTTAATAATCATACAGATAATAGCTGTATTACCAACAAGTTACCCATAGAAAACGTAACTTGTAGTGGAATTACCATCTAAAGAAAACGGGATATCATCACCACATACTATTATAATTCACCACCTATTATGGTGGGAATTATTCTTAAATACATTAGTCTTTGGACTTTACCATCACAAAAACATCTCATATAAATTAACTTAATTATCAATATTAAAGTAGAGTAAATGTGACCCTTCTATCACGTTCTGAAATCTGGACAATGTAAGCCAGGCGTCAGAGGGAGGAAGGGGCAGCTATTGTTATTGAGACCAGAGGCTCACACGGGAGCAAATTCGGCTCCTGTTAAATTTACTTGGACGTAGTGTTATGGAACCCAAAGGTGTACCATTGTCAACACGTTGTCTACAAATACAAGTTAAGTGTCTATCCGAAACCCGTTTATCATTCATTTATGGCCATTAATGTCAGGATATAGGGTTAGCCGGTTAGAACGCGAAATCGCCTCATACTAAAGGTAATTAAGCCAGGTCTTTAATGTTCCATGTATTGTATAGTGTTTTCTCTGATATAGCTTGTCATATATAGGATTCTGGCTTCACAGCTAGCGCACTTTTGACAGGTCAAGACGAGGATGCAAGATTATGTGCACCAGTTACTGGGTGATATGGAAGCTACCTCAAAGAGGATAATTTGGTGTCTACACCCTAGTTATACCTGGTGGACTAACCTGCTGTACTATAAGATAAGGAACCTCTTCAATGTATGTAGTTACTGTAGTTTGATTGGCTGCATATATATAAATATAAACCCCCCCTAATGTGTAGAGGATCGATTTGTGAGATTAAGAGATTATTGCAGAAATACAGTCCACTTATCATTATACAAATTGCTATCGAAGTATATAAATTAACGTAAATATAAATTCATATAAATTAAATAAATATAAATCTCACAGGTCGGTTCCCACAGTTAGGTTAGGTTAGGTTAGGTTAGGTTAGGTTAGGTTAGGTTAGGTTAGGTTAGGTTAGGTTAGGTTAGGTTAGAGTCGCGGGTGGAGTCTTTATTCCCGTGTTGGGATTGGGGGGAGGTGTGGGCGGCGTTAGGGGCGCGGTTTTTGGCACCACAGCAGCGGGAGTTTTTGTTTCGCATGTTGCATTTGTCGTTGGCGACAAATGACCGGCTGTGCATGCTGGGTTTGCGTGCCTCTGACGCATGTGTCCACTGTGGTTTGCCTGAAACTCAGTTACATGTTTTCTATTTTTGTGAGAGGCTGAGTGGTTTGCTTGATTGGTTTCGTGCTGTGTTGGCCGTGGTTTGTGGGCAGGGATGTCGGGGTGGTTTTTTGCCGTTTTTGTTTTTGTCCTTTCCGCGGGGCTCTCGACGGGTGCGTAATACGCTCTGTCTTCTTGTCGCTGACTATGTGTATTGTGTGTGGGTTGGCCGGAGGGAGGGTTATGGGGTTGATAGGGTTTTGGGGTTTTTGAGGGGACGCTTACGGTTCACCTGGTGGTGGCTGCAGCGTGCTTTTCCGGATGATTTTTGTGGTTGGTTTACTGGTGCGTATGTTCGTGGGGCTGCTTTTGAGTGATTGGTCGTGGGTTGGGCTCGTGGATGTTGGCTGTGGGCTGTGGGTTGGTTGGGTGGGTCTTGTTCCGGTTTGTTTTAGGTCCCCGGTCCTCCGATGGGCCTCCTCGGCGGGGGTTGGGCAGGGTGTGTGTGTGTGTGTGTGTGTGTGTGGTTGTTTTGTTTCTGTTGTGGTTGCTCCTGTTGGTGTGTGTTCGTTTGGGTGTGCTTGTGTGTGGGTGTGGTTTTTATGTTTTCCCTGGCTCCTGCGTGGGCCTTTTTGTTTGCCTTGTATGGGTTTTATGTTTTGTGCATTTTTGTTCTTTATCGTATGTATGCTTATATGCATACATACCTGTCAACCAAAATGTCTTGGTTTTAGGTTAGGTTAGGTTAGGTTAGGTTAGGTCAGGTCAGGTCAGGTCAGGTCAGGTCAGGTCAGGTCAGGTCAGGTCAGGTGAGGTGAGGTGAGGTGAGGTGAGGTGAGGTGAGGTG